>NC_081831.1:5000-7500 GCF_030867095.1 Alligator mississippiensis | reverse complement strand
GTTAGGGTTAGGGTTAGGGTTAGGGTTAGGGTTAGGGTTAGGGTTAGGGTTAGGGTTAGGTTAGGGTTAGGGTTAGGGTTAGGGTTAGGGTTAGGGTTAGGGTTAGGGTTAGGGTTAGGGTTAGGGTTAGGGTTAGGGTTAGGGTTAGGGTTAGGGTTAGGGTTAGGTTAGGGTTAGGGTTAGGGTTAGGGTTAGGGTTAGGGTTAGGGTTAGGGTTAGGGTTAGGGTTAGGGTTAGGGTTAGGTTAGGGTTAGGGTTAGGGTTAGGGTTAGGGTTAGGGTTAGGGTTAGGGTTAGGGTTAGGGTTAGGGTTAGGGTTAGGGTTAGGGTTAGGGTTAGGGTTAGGGTTAGGGTTAGGGTTAGGTTAGGGTTAGGGTTAGGGTTAGGGTTAGGGTTAGGGTTAGGGTTAGGGTTAGGGTTAGGGTTAGGGTTAGGGTTAGGGTTAGGGTTAGGGTTAGGGTTAGGGTTAGGGTTAGGGTTAGGGTTAGGGTTAGGGTTAGGGTTAGGGTTAGGGTTAGGGTTAGGGTTAGGTTAGGGTTAGGTTGGTTAGGGTTAGGGTTAGGGTTAGGGTTAGGGTTAGGGTTAGGGTTAGGGTTAGGGTTAGGGTTAGGGTTAGGGTTAGGGTTAGGGTTAGGGTTAGGGTTAGGGTTAGGGTTAGGGTTAGGGTTAGGGTTAGGGTTAGGGTTAGGGTTAGGGTTAGGGTTAGGGTTAGGGTTAGGGTTAGGGTTAGGGTTAGGGTTAGGGTTAGGGTTAGGGTTAGGGTTAGGGTTAGGGTTAGGGTTAGGGTTAGGGTTAGGGTTAGGGTTAGGGTTAGGGTTAGGGTTAGGGTTAGGGTTAGGGTTAGGGTTAGGGTTAGGTTAGGGTTAGGGTTAGGGTTAGGGTTAGGGTTAGGGTTAGGTTAGGGTTAGGGTTAGGGTTAGGGTTAGGGTTAGGGTTAGGGTTAGGGTTAGGGTTAGGGTTAGGGTTAGGGTTAGGGTTAGGGTTAGGGTTAGGGTTAGGGTTAGGGTTAGGGTTAGGGTTAGGGTTAGGGTTAGGGTTAGGGTTAGGGTTAGGTTAGGGTTAGGGTTAGGGTTAGGGTTAGGGTTAGGGTTAGGGTTAGGGTTAGGGTTAGGGTTAGGGTTAGGGTTAGGGTTAGGGTTAGGGTTAGGGTTAGGGTTAGGGTTAGGGTTAGGGTTAGGGTTAGGGTTAGGGTTAGGGTTAGGGTTAGGGTTAGGGTTAGGTTAGGGTTAGGGTTAGGGTTAGGGTTAGGGTTAGGGTTAGGGTTAGGGTTAGGGTTAGGGTTAGGGTTAGGGTTAGGGTTAGGGTTAGGGTTAGGGTTAGGGTTAGGGTTAGGGTTAGGGTTAGGGTTAGGGTTAGGGTTAGGGTTAGGGTTAGGGTTAGGGTTAGGGTTAGGTTAGGGTTAGGGTTAGGGTTAGGGTTAGGGTTAGGGTTAGGGTTAGGGTTAGGGTTAGGGTAGGGTTAGGGTTAGGGTTAGGGTTAGGGTTAGGGTTAGGGTTAGGGTTAGGGTTAGGGTTAGGGTTAGGGTTAGGGTTAGGGTTAGGGTTAGGGTTAGGGTTAGGGTTAGGGTTAGGGTTAGGGTTAGGGTTAGGGTTAGGGTTAGGGTTAGGGTTAGGGTTAGGGTTAGGGTTAGGGTTAGGGTTAGGGTTAGGGTTAGGGTTAGGGTTAGGGTTAGGGTTAGGGTTAGGTTAGGGTTAGGGTTAGGGTTAGGGTTAGGGTTAGGGTTAGGGTTAGGGTTAGGGTTAGGGTTAGGTTAGGGTTAGGGTTAGGGTTAGGGTTAGGGTTAGGGTTAGGGTTAGGGTTAGGGTTAGGGTTAGGGTTAGGGTTAGGGTTAGGGTTAGGGTTAGGGTTAGGGTTAGGGTTAGGGTTAGGGTTAGGGTTAGGGTTAGGGTTAGGGTTAGGGTTAGGGTTAGGGTTAGGGTTAGGGTTAGGGTTAGGGTTAGGGTTAGGGTTAGGGTTAGGGTTAGGGTTAGGGTTAGGGTTAGGGTTAGGGTTAGGGTTAGGGTTAGGGTTAGGGTTAGGGTTAGGGTTAGGGTTAGGGTTAGGGTTAGGGTTAGGGTTAGGGTTAGGGTTAGGGTTAGGGTTAGGGTTAGGGTTAGGGTTAGGGTTAGGGTTAGGGTTAGGGTTAGGGTTAGGGTTAGGGTTAGGGTTAGGTTAGGGTTAGGGTTAGGGTTAGGGTTAGGGTTAGGGTTAGGGTTAGGGTTAGGGTTAGGGTTAGGGTTAGGTTAGGGTTAGGGTTAGGGTTAGGGTTAGGGTTAGGGTTAGGGTTAGGGTTAGGGTTAGGGTTAGGGTTAGGGTTAGGGTTAGGGTTAGGGTTAGGGTTAGGGTTAGGGTTAGGGTTAGGGTTAGGGTTAGGGTTAGGGTTAGGGTTAGGGTTAGGGTTAGGGTTAGGGTTAGGGTTAGGGTTAGGGTTAGGGTTAGGGTTAGGGTTAGGGTTAGGGTTAGGGTTAGGGTTAGGGTTAGGGTTAGGGTTAGGGTTAGGTTAGGGTTAGGGTTAGGGTTAG